>NC_089017.1:29983831-30024019 GCF_963932015.1 Anas acuta
AGTCTGCCTTGAACAATCATCTCAACCACTCCTCCAGTTCTATGACAACAGCAAACTCATGCAGGCTGCACTGCATCCAGTTTGCCAGGTCAGTACTGACCCTGCAGTATGCGCTAATGACTATCCTAGAGGTGAACCTGGTGCCACAACCATTTGAGCCCAACCGTACAGACAGATGTGAATCCACCTTGCTGTTCACTTACCTTGTTCATATTTCCTTACATTGTAGTGGGATATTTTGCTGCCTGAAGGCCTCTTGAAACTCTCAAACACCATGAAAGCCCTGTATTAAATGAAATGCATTATTTTATATAATATGTTTATGTCACTTTGATCATTTGGATCATTTGATCACTTATAGCACATCTGATCATACTGCTGTCATTCTGCCTGAAAGGATATCATTTTTTTTTTTTTTTTTTACCAAAGTGCACTTATTCAGTGGTATAATTTAGCACCTAAAAACTATTTAAACTTTCTTTAGAAACATTTTTCTCATTGTTACAAATGAAGTCTCAGCTCAATCTGAATTTAGTAATATTTATAAAAGGAATATTTATAAAAGGCAAGTAAACAGCACTGGGTGTGCAGTTCTACGCTCTACCAACAAGCACACATGAAGATCGAACTTTCTAAATATACAGAACATTGCTTTTACACACTAAACCCAAGTACATCTATACATATGTAAAATCAGAAAAGGTAATAAACAATCCTTTAAGTCTATTACTATCAATGTCCATGACTGGGGGAGCATAGGTTGGCCTGGTTGAAATGCTCCCATATCTTCCATGACTTATAACAGTCTCTATTTTCCATTTTCTTTTCTTGATTACAAACACTGAAGAATTCCAGGCTAGTCGTGGGAACAATATGTCTTGCTTTAAGTTGTCAAGCAACTTGGCCTTCGGGCCTCATGCATCCCCACTCTTCCGGGATCGAAGGGAAACATTTCTGTCTCCTTTTCAAGGCCAATAGGCCTGGGTCAAAAGCACGTCCAGGTCACCAGGGGGCGTAACAGCAAAGGCCTGCGATGGCTGTAGCAGCAGAGGGGCCCATGGCGTAGCAGTCGGATCAGTAAAGGAGCCCGCAGCTCCCTCACTGTCTGGCAAACCACACGTTTCTGGTTGTGGCCCCACACGGCTCTTTAAGGCCTCAGAGACTGCTTGCCAGGTGCCCAGCAATCCCACTGCAACCTTGTCGGTTTCAGTTGCAGAGTCCCACACCTTGACCTCAATTTGGTCCCATATGTCAGGCTCATAAACTGCCTGATTGTTAATAAGGAGAATAAGCTGTAAGGTTACCAGGACGGTCTTTGTTTCTAAGGACGTATGATTCCCCATAATGCGCAGCTGCTTACCAGTGAGGGGCAGTTGTGTGCACGGCTCCGCTTCTCTCAGCTTGAGCTTCTTCCCAGCTGCAGTGTGCAATTTCCAGTGACTTTCTGTACGAGCTTCTCTGAGCAGTTTGCTGAGTTTGGCTGAACCTATCTTCATGAGGCGATCAATGTGCCTGTTCCCGTCCTGGTCCCTGTTCTGCTAGCCTGTCGCTTTTCGTTCCTTCTTTCTAATTCTTAATTGATGACATAATTTCATCGTGTTACCTTTTTTTTTTTTTTAAATCTTGAGGGCAGGCTCCCCTCTTATACCCTTCTCCCCACAGCAGTCCTTTTCAAAAACAACTTTTCATTGATCAAACAACTTTGCATATAACAACAACAGCAAACACCCAGCAATTTCCATGCCTTAATGGCTGGAGAACAAGCAACCTGCATGGAGTCTCCTGAATCACCCTTCTTTGTGCCCTCTAAACTCTTTATATCCTGATGACCTCATCGTTAAGAGTCTAATGCTATCAGCAACCACAGGGCTTGCCAACCCCCATGGCCACACTGCCCCTTCTTTATTAATATCAACCATCTTCTCGACACAATTACCATTCCATATATCACAACATGATGTTTTCTGTTGTTTTTTTTTTTTTTGGTCTATTCTTTGGTGAAAAAATACCAAGAATCCTTTGGCAGTATCACAATTTGATCCAAGTCTTTGTGTGAAGAATAGCTTTCTTCCATTGCTGGTAATGAACATCAAGCTTTATCATTGTTTCTCTTGCCGTTGTTAATTGGCCTTGAAATTTAAACTCACAATGAGGATCTTTCAGGTTTTCCTATCTTTTCAGGTTTCATCTTGCCCAGTATAAAGTTAGCAGATTTTACCTAATTCAGCTTTACTTTAGTTTTCAGAAGATGATATTTTTTGGACAATCCTTTTGCATTATGCTCTTTGTATGCCCAAAAATTCACTTCAGTATTTATTCAGAAAGTATTTAAGTGTCTTCTTCCTCTGTGCTGAATATTCACCTAAACCAGTGGAATTTGAAGTGATCTTAGCATGTATTAAAACAAAATCTCCTTTTGTCTCCTTTATATATGACATTTTTGGATTAAAAATGGTATATATACATACCCTGGTAGATACCTACCTCTGCTGTGACTTTAATTTTACAGATGTAACTTGGTTTTCAATTTGGTCTCTGCAAATGGACCTTCCATATGAATGTGAGATGGAAGGTGACATGCTCTTTGTCATGCTAATGTAGATCTGATTGCTGTCATGCGGAGCATCATGTAGGGATTTTGTGCAGTTTATATAATTTAATGTATTGTAGTTGGATGCTAATGTTAAAAAAAAAAAGAGTTTCTTACTTTATGAACAAGTCATTCAGCAACACACAAGAAACTGAATATTTGTCTGCCATTTCTGATGTCCAGTGACCTGATAAATAAAATTGAACAAGGACAGAGAAAAATATGAAGAACTGTCTGAAAACTAAATTGTTTCCAGTGGATATTCAGCAGTAAGCAGGGAAACTCACTAAACAATTTTTCTTCACTTCCTTGTTCACTACTTCTACCTCTGCTTTACTTCCTGTCTCTTCATAAGATAACACTACTAATAATCATTACTGATATTAGATTGCCTTCTCATGGCTCTACAGTGCCTGATTAAAGCTTCAGAGGTTGCTGGATTTTGTTTTGACTAATTAAATAAGAATAATTAATTAAAAATAAAGAACATTAGATTATTTTTAAGTGCAAGTATTGTGCACATTACTACATAAGTATCCTTTCTTTTTCTTGATAAACAGATTTATAACCTTTAAGTGCATAATGGCAACAGGACAAGTTGTTCAAAATGAGGCAGCCGTGCCAATTATGTTTAATACATAAACATATTTACATTTCTTTTTGCATGGCACATAGCTAACCCGTAGTAGCTGCACTAACTGTTGACTCGTTGATGCCTGAATGGTTCAATTTACAGAGTGGTCTGGTACTAAAAGTCCTGGTGACAAGTGTCATAGACTGTGTACTTGTGAACAATAGTCTTTTATGTGAGGCTTAAGCACTTTTACACTTTTCTGGTAAAATGCCATTAGATGGAAGAATATGCACGTGCATAGCAGTGATACATTTGTATGAATCAAGCAAAACTTTTCAGTAGCTCCCAGTGCATGCTGTTTTGATTTGCCAGACCATCATGACTCTGTACATAATGTCTTTCTAATGTTTCTAATGAGGAGGATTCTTCTGGTGCACACAGGCGTAGAACCCAAGGGTATACTTCATTACATAACATCTTCATGGCATTTGAGATTTTTAATGAACAAAAAATTGTTCTACATTATTTCAAAATCCTTCAAAAGGTAGTTGTCCAAAAAACAAGGGCATTAGGAACTGAGCATGAAGTGCTTTCCTACGTCTGTGCCATGTGAAGGTTAATAAAATTTGTTCCCATAAACAATTGCATGGGAAAAATCTTCTTTGCAATATGTGTTTGCTGTAAAAGATACATTCTGGTTTCAGGCTTTATTCTCAATTGGCTTACTGATACAAGTTTATGTCAGATGTTTGGGTTGGGAAGCTGTATGTATTAAAGCACTGACCTTAACGAGAGTCATGCAGTTAAAATCCTGCACAGTTCTTTTAAAATGTCAGGGGTTAATGTTATTTAAATGCAGTATTTGGTGGTTTAATTGAGTCATGCTTCGTTGTCTTTTACTGCACATTAATGCCAATGAAACACTGATTGTTGACAGAAAGTTCTCTTCAGCAAAGTATACACTGACATATCGTGCTACTATAGAAGAATAGTTCAGAAGGCAGAACAGTCTGGAGCAGGAATCCTATACTGTCTAAATGGTGGCAACTTTCATTATACACTGACAGAAAATGTGAAATAGATTTTTTTTTTTTTCTTTCTCTCATACATGTTTTCAGGCTGCCTCCTGAGAGGACTGATAAGACAGAACTATTGGGTCTTTAGATATATAAATTCATCTGAAGACTTTTGATGCGTGTTACATACATTAGTAAATGTACCTTGAAGAGTACAAAGCCAACTTCAGAAAGGTTGTTATAGGAACACTTTTGGATAGTTTTTGTAAGCTGGCCTGAGGACAAACCAGTGGCTTTTCATCTTGTCTTTGTCTAAGTTTAGAAAAAATAACATGATGTTATACCTCTGTATACTTTTCAATGTTAAGTTTGCATGCCAGTCTAAAACATCAAGGGGAAATAGACACTGGCATGGTACACAAGGTATAGAAAATACTGTAAATTTTGGAGTCACAATCAAGCAAGAGCTTTTGAAGCAGAGTATGGGAAGCAATATATATTGCTGAGCTTACAAGAGCTTGTGTGCACAAGGGTGGTGTCATTTCAAACTGTGCTTTTGCATGGTAGAGTAACTCTTCCAAAATAACACCCTCACATGGACAACTGCTATAAACTTCTCTATTCCAGCTGAAATATTCTGCATGCTGCTTGTTTAGTCCCATAGGGTTTTTGCTATGCTTTTGGGCTCCGTGTTTTGGGCTCTGTGTTTTCCAGGATTTTTCTTATGACTTCAGGATACTTTCTGGAAGTCATTAGAATTCTGCATCCTGGAAACGAGTTTGCAAATGCATGTGTCTTGGCTTTTTTTTTTTTTTTTATATATATATATATATTTGCAAGCAAATGTCATTTTTCAACTTGATATCAGCCAGCCTCGTTGAAGCCTGCAACTGCAAATAGATCTAGCTTATGTGGAACTTTATTGTGTGAATTTACTGATTCTGATGCTATCTTATTAGGTGACACCAGGACAACACACTTGAGTTCCTAAAGGTATAACCGAGAGTTTGAATCTTACGTGAGTGGAAAAGTTGTAGCTAAGCATTTGAATCTTTTATGAGAGGTAGATCACAAAGAGTTTCCATAGCAAGTTATAATAGTGCTTGTTGAAGCATCAGATCATTTAAGTACATGTCTTTATGGCTTTAAGTAAATATATTTAGCTTCCTTCCTGGTGTCTAAGGTATCAAGTGTTTGGAACCAGATTAGCTATTTCACAGTAGGAATTACTAGTGTTTTTGCAGACCTATGTCTTCTTCCAGGATCTACACTAAGCCTGTTGTATATTATGGAGAGCAGTGTAGTTCAGCAGTCAGGGCCTGCTCTGACCTGGAGAACTCAATTCTTGTATCTGCCACTGACTCAAGGGAAAAAAAATAAACACAAGCCAACCAACCAACCAACCAACAAAACAAAACAAAACAAAGCAAAACAAAACAAAAAGGAGTCCTTCCATCTTCCAGAAATTTAAAGCTGGGCAGCAAAGAACACTGACCAATACAGAGAGGTGAAGTCATAAAGAGACTTGCAGGAACCTTGTGTAGCTAAGTCTAATTATACATGCAATTTGTTTGTATATGAATATTTCATCTGGGTGTTGGCTTTTTGAACATATTAATAAGGCACTATACTTTATGTTACTTAATGTATTCTTTATCACTTTGTGGTTTATATGCTGCTATGTATTGCACATATTGTACTGAACTTCCTATTTTACCCAGAAACAAGCAAGTAGAACCAAGAGGCTTGGTGAACTCTTGAGTGTCTAAGGCAGAATGTGTTAAATTATTAGTATGAGAGAAGGGGAAACTCAGTGATTACCAGCAAGCTAAGAAGTTTTCTTTGGCATTGTAGATAAACCCATTTCTGAAAGACTGAGCAAAATATCATATTCTTAGGCTAACTGCAAAGCAGTTCTAGTCAGTTCATGAAAAAGCTCCAAGGAGGAAGGCACAAAAAATAAACAATTGGAAAAAAACGGTGTTAATATTTTTCTAGTAGACATCCTAATTTAGGGAAATAAGATAAAAATGGAGATCACTGAGAAACAGCTTTAATTGTGGAAGACCAGAAAGAAAAGAGGACTTGCACATCCTTGATACCTTCAGAGGACACACAACAACTACAAGTCTATGGGCCCTGATGACATGCATCCCAGGGTTCTGAAGAAACTGGCTGATGCAGTTGCCAAGCCAGTCTCCATCATATTAAAAAAGTTCTGGCAGTCAGGTGAAGTCCCCAGTGACTGGAAAAAGGGAAACATCACTCCCATTTTTAAAAAGAGAAGAAAGGAAGATCCGAGGAACTACAGATCAGTGAGCCTCACCTCTGTGTCTGGCAAGATCATGGAACAGATCCTCCTGGAAGCAATGTCAAGGCACACACAGAACAAGGAGTTGATATGGGACAGCCAGCATGGCTTCATCAAGGACAACTTGTGCCTGACCAATCTGGTGGCCTTCTGTGATGGAGTGACTGTATCAGTCAACAATGGCAGACCAATCGATGTCATCTACTTGGAATTCTGTAAGATGTTTGGTAAGGTCCAACATAACATTCTAATCCCTAGATTGGAAAAATGTGGCTTTGAAGGGTTGACCATCTGGTGGATAAGGAATTGGCTCAATAGCTGTACCCAGAGGGTAGTAGTCAATGGTTCTACGTCCAGGTGGAGGCTGGTGATGAATGATATCCCTCAGGGGTCTGTATTGGGACTGGTGCTTTACAATATCTTCATCAATGACATAGATACTGAGTGCATGAGAATTGAGTGCACCCTCAGCAAGTTTGGAGATGACACCAAGCTGAGTGGTGCAGTCAATACAACAGAAGGAAGAGATGCCATCCAAAGGGACATGGACAAGCTTGAAAAGTGGGCCCATGGGAACTGCATAATGATCAAAAAGTCCAATTGCACCTGGCTTGGGGCAATCCCAGACATGAACACAGACTGGGAGAAGAATGCACTGAGAGCTGCCCTGCTGAGATGGACTTGGTGGTTCTGGTGGATGAAAAGCTTGACATAAGCCAACAGTGTGTGCTTGCAGCCCAAAAGGCCAACTGAGCTGTACCAACTAGAGTGTGGCCAGCAGGTTGAGGGAGGTGATCATCTCCCTCTTTTCTGCCTTCACGAGGCCCCATCTGGAGTGCTGTGTCCCTGTCTGGGGCCCCCAGCACAAGAAAGATGTGGATCTATTAGAGCAAATCCAGAGGAGGGCTACAAAGATGGTGAGAGGGCTGGCACACCGCACACCTCTCCTATGAAGAAAGGTTGAGAGAGTTGGGGCTGTTCAGCCTGGAGAAGAGAAGGCTCTGAGGAGACCTCATTTCTGCCTTTCAGTACTTAAAGTGGTCTTATAAAAAAGATGGAGAAGGCCTCTTCACTCAGTTAGATAATGATAGGACAAGGGAGAATGGTCTTAAACCATTCTCCCTTGTCCTATCATTGTCCTATCCTCATCCTATTGTCCTTGTCCTATCCTCATCAGAGGATAGATTTAGATCAGACATAAGGAGGAACTTCTTCACTGTAAGGGTAGTGAGGCACTGGAACAGGTTGCCCAGAGAAGCTATGGATGTCCCATCCCTGGAGGTTCTCAAGGTCAGGCTGGATGGGGCCTTGGCCAACCTGATCTAGTGGGTGTCATCCCTACCTATGTCAGGGAGGCTAGTGTTAGATGATCTTTAAGGTCCCATAGATTAGTATTTGGGCAGAAAATCCTGTCTGTGTCTGTGTGTCAGAAAAAGAGAGAGAGAAAAAAAAAAAAAGGTCAAAAAAAAGGTCATCTCTTATGTCTACTGCTCCTTAAAAACAAACAAACAAACAAACAAACAAACAAACAAACAAAAAACAAAAAAAAAACAAACACAGAGAAACAAATAAACTTTCCATGTAATCCCTTTCTCTAAGAGCCTGAATGTAAATTCTCCTAAGTGAAAACTTTTAACTATTTTTACTACGGTACTTTAAAAATTCCTCAGATGAAAAATGTTTCCTATCTGCAGTTATTTCATTGTCATCTCTACTGTATTAATAACTTGAAGTCCATGAAGATATCCTAATTTACTGAAAATGCATATTTTCTCCAATGTGAAACATTCATCTCCACTATGCTTACTACATTAAATGTCCTTACTAAGTATATGTGAAATACTTACACTGTTTGAATTTGCACTTCTGTACCTAGTTGATTGGCTGATTACTGCATGGGGAAAGGTAGGGAAATCAATAAACATTACTACTGGGATATTGGATTTGCCAGAGTTTCAACAAATTGCTTAAAACCCAAGAGAGAACACCCTGACTTTGGGCTTTGGACTGTCACTAATTTTAAATTTAAAAGGAAGTGATAAATAGGACTTTTTATGAATGGCTGAGACCTGTTTTCCTGCAACAAAAATTGCCTTTTTTTTTTTTTTTTTTTTTTTTTACATAAAATTAAATAACTATGCTAAAGGATTTATTATCCATTTACTTTTCAGGAGAATTTGCCTACAGTAGTCTTCTGTGGTCACAGGTCCTGACCAGACTGCAAAAGAATAAAGATTCACAAGCCCTATGATGCCATTCTTTGCAAAAGAAAATTAGGTTCCTTTACCTATCAGTAGCAGCTAGCTTAACAGTGGGCCGAGCAGGAAGATAAGATTCTTCCTATTTCAGCAAAAATATTTCTGTCTCACGTACACACACAGCTTGACTTCCTGAAGGGTACAGATTAAACAGTTGGGGTTATTTGAAAAAGTGTCTGAAGTCCTCCTCCTAGCCAGAAAGAACTGCACTATAAAGATTTATAATTTGGAAGGGAGGAGTTTCCTCTTTTTGGTGTTGCACAAAAAGCCTTGGTTTCTTTTAATAACTGAAATGGTTTCTACCTCTGTCTGAGTCTGCAAGAACCTCTTACAAAGTTCACAGAGTAGTTACAGTTCACCGTGTGAGCTACTCAAATACAAACTTATTTCTCTAAGCAGCTGCTAGTCATTTTTGTTCATTGTCTGCTGGCTAATCCACACCCAATTTAGAGACTATAAACCTGATGCTCTCAGAAACATATAAATCTGAAGGACATGAAATTGAAATATGTGGAGCTACTTGGGTTGACTTTAGACTGGAATCTAGGTTGCAGTCCTGAGGAAACAGTTCTGATCAAATTTTCTTCATGGCACCACGAGCTTTTTATTTTTTAATATATATATATATATATATATATTTTTTTTTTTTTCAATTTAACTTTTCATTTTCCTTTATGTCTGCTTGGTTCCTCTTATTATATATGCATGTGATAATACTATGTATGTATATATATATATATATATATATATCGCAGTTAAAATCCTGCTTTTTCCAGAATGAAGGAGTTCTCTGTGAGAAAGAAGGAAGAAAGAAAGTAGTTCAAAATAGTGCAACTTTGGTTGTTTCTAGGATTGTCTTGTGTTAGGAAAGAGTTTAATTATTGTCAGAAATACAGGGTAACTGAACTAGGTTGTAAACCTGATACCTCAGTTTTCTTAGAATCATAGACTCACTTAGGTTGGAAAAGACCTACATGATCATCAAGTCCAACTGTTAACCTAGTACTACCAAGTCCATGTCCATGTACTACTAAACCATGTCCCTGAGCTCCACATCTACATGTTTTCTGAAGACCTCTGGGGATAGTGACTTAATCACTTCCCTGGGCAGCCTGTTCCAATGCCACACAACCCTTTCAGTGAAGAAATTTGTTCTAACATCCAACCTAATTTCCCCTGGAGCAACTCTTGGCCATTTCCTCTTGTTCTATCACTGGGTTCTTGGGAGAAGAGACTGACCTGCAACCTGCTACATCCTCCTTTGAGGTAGTTGTAGAGAGTGATGAAGTCTTCCCAGTCCTCCTTTTCTCTAGACTGAACAACCCCAGCTCCCTCAGCCACTCTGCATAAGACTTATTCTCTAGACATTTCACCAGTTTCATTGCCATTCTTTGGACATGCTTCAGCACCTCAATGTTTTTCTGGCAGTGAGGGGCCCAAAACTAAACACAGTATTCAAGGTGTGGCCTCACCAGAGCTGAGGACAGTGGAACAAAGATGTATATAATCCTGTTTGCCACGCTATCTCTGATACTATTTTGTGTTCCAAATACCAACATTTTAACACATTTTCTTTGCCCTGCTTATTCATGTGTTTGGCTGTTCCTTGTTTATGATAATTGCTTCCATGATGGCACCACACCAGTGATGTGGTCATTCTCACAGCACACAAGAAAGTTGTCTAATTTATAAAACATTGCAATAAATTCCTGCAAGCAAGCCACTGGCTGAAAGATTTTACAACTCACGAAACACAGAATCACCTAAGTTGGAAGGAACCTCTTGATGTTACCTAGTCTTGATGTTACCTAGCTCAGAGCAGGGTCTGCTAGAGCAGGTTGTCCAGCACTGTGTTGGGTTTTGAAAAGTCTCCCACAATGAAGACTCAGCTTCCTCTTGAGGCAACATATACCAGTGTTTCACCACCTGTACTGTTAACAAAAAAATAGTATTTTTACCTATAGGGACATCTCCCAGTACACCAGGTTCCTCAAAGCCCCATCCAGCCTGGCTTTGAACACTTCCAGGGATGGGGCATCCACAGCTTCTCAGGGCAACCTGTTCCAGTGCCTCACCACCCTTTGTGTAAAGAATATCAGTCTTATATCTAACCTAAAGCTCCCCTCTTTTAGTTTAAAGCCATTCCCCCTTGTTCTATTCTTACACTCCCTAAGAAAGAGTCCCTCTTCAGCTTTCTTGTACTCCACCTTTAGGATCCACCTGGATCCTTCTCTTCTCCAGGCTAAATATCCCCAACTCACTCGTCTTCATGGGAGAGGTGCTCCAGCCCTCTGATCATCCTCATGGCCCTCCTCTACACTCATGCTTCTGTGTCCTTCTTGTGTTGGGGCCCCACAGCTGAACAAAGTGTTCCAGGTGGCATATCACAAGAGCAGAGCAGAGAGGGAGAATCACCTCCCTCACCCTGCTGGGCATGCTTCTTCTGATAAAGCCCAGGATATGGTTGGCTTTCTGGGCTGCAAGCACACGTTGCTGGTTCATGTTGAGGTTCTCATCAACTAACAGCCCCAGGTCCTTCTCCTCAGGGCTGCTCTTAATCCATTCTCCATCCAGCCTGTTTTCATGCTTTGGATTGTCCCTACCCAGATACTGGACCTTGCATTATGCCTTTTTGAATTGCATGAGGTTCACACAGGCCAAGCTCTCAAGTCCGTCAAGGTCCCTCTGGATGGCATCCCTTCCCTGCAGAGTGTCAACTAAACCACACAGCTAGGTTTCATTCGTGAACTTGCTGAGAGTGCACGCAACCTCACTGTCCATGTCACTGACAAAGATGTTAAGCAGTGCTCGTACCAGTACTGACCCCTGAGGAACACCACTCATCACTGGTGCTCCAGTGAGAGGTGGAGAGATGCTCCAGCCTTCTGATCATCTTTGTAGCTGTCCTCTGAACTTGCTCTAAAAGGTCCACACTTCTTTTTTTGGGTTACCCAGACCTGGGTGCAGCACTCCGGGTGGGGCCTCACAAGGGCAGAGCAGAGGGGAGACAATCCGTGCCCTCCACCTGCTGGCCACCCCTCTGTTGATGCAGCCCAGGATGCAGTTGACCTTCTGGGCTGCAAGCACACACTGCTGCCTCATGTCGAGCTTTTCATCCACTAAATCCCCCTCTGTAGGGCAGCTCTCAAGTTCTCCCCATCTCAGCTTCTCCCAGTCTGTGCTTATGTCTGGGATTGCCCAAGCCCAGGTGCACCACCTTGCACTTGGACTTGTTGAACCTCAACAGGTTCACATAGTCCCACTTCTACAACTTGTCCACGTCCCTTTGGATGGCATCCGTTCCTTCTGTTGTGTCAACCACATCACTCAGCTTGGTGTCATCTGCAAACTTGCTGAGGGTTCACTCAATCCCATCATCTATGTCACTGATAGAATTATCAAACAGCACCAGTCCCAAGTCAGACTCCAGAGGGACACCACAGAAAATTACCATATTTTCCTCATCCAGAGTTTAGGTTTTGCACACAGGTATGGAAGTATCTCTGCATCTCTGCAACTCAAGTTTGTTTATTTATTTATTTATTTATTTATTTATTTATTTATTTATTTATTTATTTTTGCCGTGTCAAATATGAGAAATTCTCAGAGTAGTAAGGAAATTGTCTAAAACATTTATTTCGAGTGGTTAATAGAACCTCTCTCTAGATTTTTTTTTTTTTTTTAAATGAATACTTCTGAAATAGGTGGTGAGTAAGAACAGATAATATAACACATGGATAAAAGTGGAATTTATAGAAACTGCTGATGCTCAGAAAATGAAAGGGCTGGTAATAGCAACTAATGATTGTGAAGTCCACTACTCTGTTCTGTGAGATGTTAAAACCACGTCTGAAAAGGGGAGAAGATTAAAATATATATTGATTAGCTGATGGGCAAAAGGTAAGGTTTAAAAGCAAAGAATTGACTAATATACATTGTATTAATTAAACTCTTCTCATCACTGTGAATAAACAGGCCTGATACCCCATATCTGTAAATTCCTGAATTGATTTCAAACTGAGTGTACTTCAAAGGTCTGATGTCTTGTAATCCAGAAATCACCTTCAGAAGGTTCTATTTCTGCAGCTCAGAGGTGCTGCAATAAACAATGTTTTCTGCTACATGATTTTTGTTCTGATTTTTTCCTACTGATTTAGTAGGCAACACATGGTGGGTTGACTAGTAAGATAGGTCCTGTTCACTAATAAATGACTGCTGTGGAGTCGGTCAAAGAAGAAAAAGTGTCAACTTGATCAGCTGATGATAACCAGATGTGACACAGCTAAAAAATACTTGGATTAAACCTGCAAACATGGAGATAGCATGGTCTTTCTGAGAATGGACAATAAGGGTGGTGCTTTGGAAAAAAGACTAGTAAACTGTACAGAGACTAAGGTTGTATACCACTTCTGTGAAATCCTGCCGTATTGAAATCAGCAGTTATTTTTGCCCTTTTGTTTCACCAAGACCTATATTACACCCAAGGCAGACGCACAAGAACCTACTAGTCTCCCCAGTGCTTTAAGAAATGTTACTGAGGCAACAAATGATTCTCATTTTTTCTCCTCTCCTTGGTTGAATAGGTACTGTAGATCTTTTTTTGCTACTGAAAATAGTAATGATACTCAGTACTGCTTTCCTTTTCTCTGAGACTTTGAAAGTTAGTGCTCCATGCTCATTTTAAGACTGTTGCAAGCATGGCCCAAAGAAGTTTTAAAGGACTTGTCTAAGATAAAAAACTCCCTACACTGAGATAAATAGACCCCAACTATTCTGCCTCCTTAATATTATGGGTCCCATTGCCCTTATCAGTGGTTCTGCAACATGTTTCTTTAAGTAAATTTTAAAATTTAGAAGAAAGTGGCTGTCTTGTGACTAATTAGTGTCCCCAGCTTGTATGAATTTTATATATAAATCCCCATTGTCTGTCATGTATTCTCTATACTTTTTTACTAACACTGAAAGGCTATCCTGTCATCAAGTGTTGCCCAACCAGAAAAGGTCAGCAGCACAACTAGCAAAGAAAGTAGGAGAGAATGGGTCACTCCTTGCCATCAGCTGAAGACATAGAAGGATGTCTATAGTTTAGCAGTTTCCTTAAGTAAAAAGATTTAATTGAAACTCAACCTGCATAAGTCAGATTGACTCAGCTTTACTTATTAGCTAATTTGGTTGGTTATTTTTGAATGTAAACAAAAATGATGTGTCCCAGAATATTAGTAAATGAGCTGCAGCTTGGCTGTCTCCACAGCATAGGCCCTGAGCGGGCAGCAGAGGTGTAGTTGCCACTACAGGCATTGACTGACATTTCTGATGGCTTTTTGCCAAAATCATCCTTTCTTCAACCATTCACTTTGCTAGTTAAGCCTTATGCATTTTTGCATTCAGAGTCTTTTGCAGATAGGAGGTGGTGGCTTTCTTGGCTAGCTATTGTCTTGCCCATCTCCTCTGAAGTGCTGGCTTTCCTCTACAGGGTAATATTGCTCTAGAATTGGTGAAGCTGAAATGGACTGACACCACTGAGAACTGCTAGCTGCTTCTTTTATTTCTATCACTATTCAGACAGCACTGCTATGTCATCCACAATCTTTTCATTTACTTCCCTTCATTCTTATCTGACGCCCTTATTAGAGTTTTCAATTGATTTCTGCTACTGCGTCACCCAGTCAATTGCAACTCTGTGCAGTGCAAGGTTTAAGAAAAAAAAAATGCTGCCGTGGTTCCTATGTGGGCTGTCTATAAGCTGCTCAGTATTCCCTGCTGTTTGTTTTCACATAAGATTCAGCATGGTTTCTGGCAAAGCCAATGATCTCAATAACGAAGTTGCAGTGGTAGGATCACTATGGAGATTTCTGTCTGTTTCTCTTGCCCAAGCTCCTTGAAAAAGTGAGGAAGTTGATTATCACACTGTTTTCAGTACTTAGCACTGCTCTGTATTATGTCAAGTTGTATCAGGCTGGGAAGCTTCATACTGTCTATGCTCAGACATCTATTTCCAAAGGCATCAATTAACAAATTATCAATCCCACCTCATGAGATGATTGAGAAAGTTTACTGTATTTTTGTTATCATAGAAACTTATATCATCTGGTACTTTTCATCTAAAGAGCCTACTACTTCACTGGAGGCAGTGAAATGTTAAAACCTGTTATTTACAGAAATAAGCTGAGAAGCAGAGGAATTAAGTAAATGTTTGGCCTCACATACTGGTCTGCTCAAGAACAAATTTTAAAATAAAATTATGGGATCCAGGTTCTTAGCTCTCATTTCAAAACACCAAATCACTTTAATTTGTTTGTTTGTTTTTGGTTTTTGTGTGTGTTGTTACTTCACATGCTTTCCACTCATTAAAAAATACCACACCTATTTCAGTGGTAATGTATGGTTGAGACCTTCAAACTAAGAAAATTCAACATTTTCTTCTAAGACAGCTTCAATCAAAAATGAATTGTAACTGGCCTTAGAGATTAATATTGCAAACTAACAGCTAAATTAAATGCACAACCTAGTTCTGGCAACTCTATTCATGAAAACAGTCCCTTTTTGTTTAGTGGTGCCATGTTCAGAGAGACACATTCCTGGCATAGCCTTGTTAAAATTTGTAATATGTGATAATTCTCCACCCTTAAAAAAAAAAGTAAAAAAAAAAAAGTTGTGTAAAGGACTAACATCATTCCTCTTGTATCCTTTCTAGTGAATCAGTTCAGTTAGTTTCTTGTGAAGACTGTCTGGAGGCATGGGTGGAAAACACATGTGCAATCTGACTTTTATGATAAACTGCCTGAAAATGATGACTGAATAAATATTTTTGAAAGTGAGCAAAGTGCATTTACTTGCCCTTTAAATCCACTTACAGAATTGGCACCAGTTTTCCTTTTTGTTTGGTTTCCTCATTCTGTCATGTTAAGGAGTGACCTGTGCTGCTAGTATCTGTCAAACTCCCTCCTGTACTGGAAACATACTGCAACTTATCCCATTGGAGAAACTCAGGCATACTGTATTCAAATCTTACTTTTGCTGAAGATACATACCTGCAGCTCATCAGGCTAATGCAATGAATAATTAGGAGTATTTAGAATGAAATCTAGCAAATCACTAAAACCAAACAAGAGGTTTAGAAACAAACAAAAAACATACCAAACAAAAAACAGTGATCACAAATGGTGAATTTCTTTACTGAACATCATGCAGTTTGAAAGAAAAGACCCGTAGGAATAGATGCTATTGCCTGGGAGAAGAATAGGGAAAGACGGTGGTGACCTGCAGGTTTGCTCATGGGTACTATGGGTCCCTGCAGATATGCAGGACACCTATTGATTGTCTGTCTAAAGATTTGACTCAAAGATCCAGCTCTGTTTTTGGCTTTCAGTGCTGGACTGTCAGTCCAGCAAGTTTCTATCTTCTAAGGGTTGGAAGATATATTTTGCTGTCTATTATTCCCACACAGAAATCAGCCACATTGGTAGGCAGACATGATGGGTTTTTAAAGCATGTTCCTTTTGTGGCAGGATGACAGGACTGCCCATGTGGAGTAAGGGCTTAAGAAGACATACCAAAAGGAAGCTTGGCATTACCTTTTAATGCAGGAATAAGTGGTACTGGGGCAGAGAGTATTTTACTGCAAGGGAAACCAACAGCAAAAAGTTTGTAGAATTGCGTTGAGTGAACACAGCACATCTTTTTGACTTATGACAGTCAGATTTCTGTAGCACTGAACACAACTCAAGTGGCTGCATGCACAAGATGATGACTCCCACAGTGCCTGGCAGGATTTCACTAGCATGGTTTTACACCCATTCTTCTTACAACAGAAAATGCAGCAGAAGTTTTCAACAGTACAACTCTTTTTCTCTCTTTCCCTTCTTGTCATGTACTTGTAGGTCTCTGTTGCTGTTAAATGTCTCGCACCTTTAAGCTATCATGTAAGAAGTAGCCTGTGTAACTAGGCTATTCATGCTGTATACTTTGTCTAGGTTTTTCAGAAATGTTCTGATTTAATATTTGTTCTTACACATGTGGGGGAAGGAGAACTACAAGTGCTGTAAAACACCCCAAAGATAATTATCAGTTGAAATTCACTATCATAATAATAAAAGTATGAAAATATAAAATTGTATTTTATTTCTCCATGTTACTTCCTCAGTTTCTTTCTTTCCCCCAGGGGTACTGTGGCTAGCAGCCACACTTCTAGTAACATAGGATGTTTCCAAACACCTCAAACTACATCAATAAATGGAAGCTGAGGAATGAACTAAAATATTGATCTTTGTCTCACAAATACCACGATTTCTACAGAGATGCTCAAGAAATGGCCAGAGTGATAGGTGCTCTTTACAATCCCAGGTGAGCTAGATGCAGCACCTCCAAGAGGCAGGCAGAGCTGTTCTGAGTCTCTGCCTGAGAGATCAGGTTGCAGCAAAAGGGCTGCTTGGGTGCTACCAGTCCCAGCCCACTTTGAGAAGTGGATCCCCAAAAAGTAAATTTTTACCATCACCTTCCAGGGTGGAAACATGCTGTGACTTAGAGAACTGCAGAGCTGTATGTGAGCTGTGACAATTTAATGTTTCTACTACAGTAGATTTTAGGCAGGCTGTCACCATCTCTATTAGTAACTCCACAGCATCCAGCCAATAGTGCTGACACCAAGGTTTTGCTGTGCTTCACAATTCAGGGCTTTTTTTTTTTTTTAATTTTTTTTTTTTTTTTTGGTCAGAATGTTGCAAAACCCAAGATAAGTTAAGTTAATTAGTAACAAAACAACAACAACAACAAAGACAAAACAAAATGAAAACCACAACAGTAAAAAAAAAAAAAAAAAAAAAAAAAAAAAAGGCTAAAAAAGGCTTTAAGTTGCAGATAAAGCATCAAAGGCCCTTCCAAAAATGTTTCAAACACCTCTCCTCACCCCTGACAGGAAAACTCCAAGGTGTCATTGCCAAGGACGGTGGGCTGGTATCTATTACCCCGGGCCTGTTTGTAGGCCTTGGCAGTGGGTGAGTGGGCAGGCCTCGAGTGCATGGTGTGATGATGGGACTGCAGGACTGCTGTGCTGGGCTCTGCCTGAGGTGCCCGCGGAGCCTGCTGCAGTGGCTTCTCCAGCCCTGCGCAAGCAGATGTCCATGGGAGGATTCCCGAATCTGTAATTGCACACAGTAAGTGCAAATGTTTAATTAATCAGGTCTCGTGTCCTTGTTATCCCCTCGCTGGGTTTCACTAATAATGACCCAGAGGAAAATTCTGCTCCTGTCTCTGAATTATATTTTATTTACAAGGGTTTCATTTCTTAGGTGATTTTTGTCTCTCGTTCTTGGGTAGGACTACCAACAGGAAAATAAAATTCTGATGTCCTTTAAAAGAAAAATTTGTGACTGGCCTAAAATTCAAAACCAGGGCCAGCTTTGTGCTACCTCACATGATTCCTTTAGCAGAATAAATTAGAATAACTTAGCACTTAATACCTCTCTTGCCTCACATTTGCAGAATGCACAAATATTTGGCTGTAATCCTATCGCTAAAGCTGAAAGGAAAAGAAAAGGCTTGAAGGAAATGCTGCTGTGACAGAGGAAGGAAAGCAAGCCCTTGCAAGCAGGTTTGTAACAAATAAGAAGGGTTAAGTAGTGGAAGGGTTGCTGGGGCACCAGAGCAGAGCTCAGGCCCTGTCACTGATGATGCCTCTGCCATCCCACAGCTGGTCTCTGGAAATAAAGTGTTAAAAAGGATATTGTTTGCATTAAGGGGCTGAATTTTCCACCGGGTAATCATCAGTGAAACCCAGTGAAGGGCAAATGAGGATGGTAGGCCTGATTAATTAAACATGTGCTACGGTGCTAAGAGCAAGATTTATGCTATTGGTTTTACAACCATCATCAGTATTAATACTGCTGGTAGAAATTTTGAGCTGCTGTTTACTGTTTTCATTTTTCACTGTAAAACTGTTGTTAAAATTATGAACAAGGGGTTGTGGAGTATTGCAGCAGCATTGTGGTCTCTCTGTAACTGTTCCTTCTGCTCCACAGAGGAGTTCTAGCAGTGATGCTATCAGGTGCTCTGCTACACTATTCCCATTCAAATCTACAATTCTGAAGGCTTTTAAACCTGACTACAACAATTTGCTTTGGGCTAAAATCCACCTTATAAATATCTCCATCGAAGATACTTTTATTTGCTTATGTGTACATGAGTTCAATCCCATTTATACTCAATATTATATAGAACTTTCCAAAAAAAAATGGAGAAAAATAACACTGTATGCATTTTTAAGTTATGGGAATGCAAATACTTATCTACCAGTGATCTCTGAAGCTGTACATATGCTAATGTATGACATTACATTCTGCATCTGTTCAACCCTGAAAAAGACAAGTGCCATTGCAAAGCCTGGAGCAGAACAAAATAAAATTGGGGGATAACAAGGGCTACTGTACATGGACACTTTCTCCTCTAAGCCAAAGGAGGCTTTTATAAAGGTAAGTATTTTCATCACTGCAGATCGATATGCAGCACATTCAAGAGGTATCTATTTCATAATGTGTTTGTACAGTAGAAATTGAATGCTCTTGCACTATAAACACTATTTCAGAAATGTGTTTATAGGCATTTCTGACTTTGCTCATTAATATGTCACAGGAAGCATAGCAGTAAAACCTGAAGTGTGGGGTGTGAATGTGTGTCTTGGGGTGGAAGGACGGCTGCCTGTTGCAAATAAGCTTGTTCACATCATGGAGAGCATGAATGGCAACCAGGTCAGCGTCAGTTCAGATTTTATTTTCCTGATAACGCATTCATGTGTTTACTTTTCCTGTTACACTAATATGGAACATTTTGTTGGAACGATTCCTCTTCCTCTGGGATATTTTTTTTTTCCTTTCTTGACAAGAAACTCTCAGTAGTCTTGTGTAGCCCAGTAAAGTCTGTAGACTTTGCAATAACTGTGTATGGTTTCAGGATAGAAGCTTGCCAGGCTTTGTGTGGGGTCTCCTTGGCCTGCCTGGAGCTTTGTTTTAGTTAATTTAGCTGTAACAGCAAATCTTCCAATGATCAGGTGACTGTTGCCTAATTTGTTTTACTTTTGCTTATCTTTGTACAATCATGGAATAGCCAGAATTTTATACAGACAGTATAGCTATTCTTTGCAGAATGCAGAATTTATGACCGTACCATAATGACATCACGCAGGGAAATGCAGGCATGGTGTGACAGCAGAGGCCTTGAAAAAGGGAATGCGGAATGCAGCACAAAGGTGTAGGGGCATGTGGTGATATGAGAGGGAGCCAGCTGGCACTGGAGACTGCAGGGCTGTAAACAATTTATCACCACCAGCTAAAAGAGACACCAATATGGGACTTGAGCAAAACTAGCCACAAGGGTAACAAGCAACAAGTATTCAACAAGTGTAAAATATACCCTATAGAGCAAATTAGGACATAACATGATTTCCAGACCAGTAAAGAAGCTGGTGGTGAACTGTAGAAGTGTGTTACACCAGTGCTGCCATGGAAGGGCAAGCATAAAATGAGACTAAGGGGAAGATAGTTGGAAGTTTTACATAATGATATTAAACCCTATTTTTAAGGAGATTTGCTCTATATTAATCAGATCATTTGGAAGATGAGTATTAGTACTGTCCTAGATGCTTTGTTGTCGCTTAGTTATTCTGTAGGATTTTAATTACACTAACAAGAAATTCTTGGTTTCCCATATAAAGCATGCTGCCCTTTTTGCCCTGTAACAAGTTCTTGAGTGTGACATCAAAGAGTTCTTACCAGATAAGAAATTGTTCTTTGTTTGTTTTGCTAAGTGTTCCACTCTCCTGAGGGACCATACAGGAGGATTTAAGTATTACAGCACAGATAACACCTGCCTTGAAATGGTGAATCATTTAGGGGTTTTCTACAGCAAAGCCTTTCCTATGTTTATCTTCTTAAGACAGATAGCAGGTGACAGGTTTGTTGGAAAATTCATTGTAATATATATCTTAGAATACTGAAGCTACGCCAGAGAAGGGTCTCCCTTGATCTAAACCCAGGATGTCTTAAGATTTATGGGGATCTCAGGAAGGAATAGATCTTCAAGCAAGCTCAGCAGCTCCAGGCCCACACCTGATGCTGGGGCATCATGTGAAGTTTCTTTGTGTGAAGTTACAGGTACCGAACCTCTACACGGCTGATCTGGTATCAGGAGCTCATCCCTGCACCCTCCTGGCTCTACAGCATCCCCCAGAGCTCAGTCCTGAGCAAAATCTTGGTGATGTTTCTGGCTGGGTGACAGTAAGGTGGGTTGAGAACTGGCTGACTGGCCGAGCTCAGAGGGTGGTGATAGGTGGTGCAGAGTCCGGCTGGAGACCTGTGACTAGCTGTGTTCCCCAGGGGTTGGTGCTGGGTCCAGTCTTGTTCAACATCTTCATCGATGACCTTGATGAGGGAATAGTGTCTGCCCTCAGCAAGTACGCTGATGACACAAAGCTGGGTGGAGTGGCTGACATGCCAGAAGGCTGAAGACACACCAACATGCGAACGAACTTCACGGTCAGGGTGACGGGGCACGGGAACAGGCTGCCCAGGGAGGTTGTGGAGTCTCCTTCTCTGGATATATTCAAGGCCCATCTGCACGCCTACCTGGGCAGCCTGCTCTGAGGAACCTGCTCTAAGGAACCTGCTTTGGCAGGGTGGTTGGACCCAATGATCTTTCGAGGACCCTTCCAATCCCTACAATTCTGTGATTCTGTGATTCTGTTTTATGGTCATCATACTCTCTTCATGGTAATGTCTTTATATTTTTAATGTGAAAAGCATATGCTCTCTACTCAATATCCATGGGAACAGGATGCCTTGTTCTAAACCCAAAAACTGGAGGGAGACTAGCCTGAAACCACCGAAACAATACTGGCAAACCAGAACACCATCATCATGCCTTATGGTGATAACAGCTGTTTTTTTTTTTTTTTTTTTTTTTTTTTTTTCAGCAGAAGCAATGAGGTGCATCAATGTGCCTGCTGAGAACAGGCCTTTTTTGACAACAGTGCACCTCTACTCATTGCCTGTAACATATGCATGTGGGATTTCATCTCCCTCAAACCTTGCTCTGCTTCTAACTGCTAGGTCACTAATGAAGCCTTCCCTTTGTCATTTCCACTTATAAAATACAAAAGGAGTTTTGGAAAAGTGTTGACATTGTCTGCCTGTAGATTAATTCAGTGATTTTCATGCAGCAGGGCTGCTTTTGCAGCTTTTATGGATATGGTATGCTTGTTTTTCATCTGCCAGTTTATCATTGGCACCATGTCAGTGGCTAGAAACAGGACTGTTGTCTTCAAGAATTGGGGTGACCTATGTGAATTTATAATTCTTGTTTTGGTTAACGTCATGGTTTGAATAGCACATTTACAAATTAAGCTGCTCATGGCTCTAGAGCTGATCTTTCAGGTGCATTGCCTTCAGCTTCTGGGCTAACCCACAACCAGTAAGATTAATCATATTTGTAATTGTTATGAGAGATGTGAGGATGGATATATTCTCTTTCCCTGCATCCTGCGGACACCAACAATGCTACAGACTAAGCAGGCTTCTAAAAAGAGGATACTAAGTATTGTTAAATTAGGTGACAATTCCCAGTCAAAAAAAAAAAAAAGGCTTTTTGATTATATATTTATTACATAAGTATGCACTGAAAAATTTACAAACTCAACCTGCAGTGTCAATTACAACATAAATTTGCCATTCATCCCACAAGGAACTATATTCCAGTCCTGACCTGTTGTCAGCTTTTCATGGCACTGTGTGGAAGTAATTTAACCTCACTGTATCTTGGCTTTCCTCATTTACTTTTTTTTTTTTTTAATCTTACATACTTTGCATATGATTGTATGACTCCAATTAACAGTTTGACAATTATTTTTGTGTTCTCAAAAGAGCTGTTTTGTGCCTTGCACATGTGTATGGATATGGAACACATAACAGTTAAAGCTGACATATCTGTTTATTTTCTACTAAAAATGGTAAACCAGCTTGAAGAAGAGGAGACTACCTTGATTCTTTTTTCCAAGTTTGAATTGGTGTCTGATCAAGCATTTACAGTAATTGCGATTAATATTCCAATATTCCTCTTTTTTTTTTTTTTTTTTTTTGAGTTTGCTGCAGCTCTTTATTTCCTGGTTGTTGTAGTTCATCAATCACCCATAGGTACAAGAAATTCCTTATGCAATTGCATTTGTTTGATCAAGGAACAGCTCTTCCTAGAAGCAACATCAAGGCACATGCAAGACCAGGAAATGATCCAAGACAGTCAGCATGGCTTCACCAAGGGCAAATTGTGCCTGACCAATTTGGTGGCCTTCTCTGATGGAGTGAAAACATCAGCAGACAAGGAAAGAGCAACCAATGTCATCCACCTGGACTTCTGTGGGGCCTTTGACATGGTCCCACATGATATCCTGATCTCCAAATGGAGAGAGATGGATTTTAATGGTGGACCATTCAGTGGATAAGGAATTGACTGGATGATTGCACCCACAGCATTGTGGTCAATGTCTCTATGTCCAGGTGGGGACTGGTAACAAGCGGTGTCCCTCAGGGGCCTGTCCTGGGACTGGTGCTGTTTAATAACTTTATCAATGACATAGACAATGGGACTGATTGCACGCTCAGCAAGTTTGCAGTGGACACCGAGCTGAGTGGTGCAGTTGATACAACAGAGGAACAGGATGCCATTCAAGGGGATGTGGACAAGCTTGAGAAGTGAGACCACATGAACCTCATGAGCGTACCAAGTCCAAGTGTCAGGTGCTGCAACCTGGATCAGGGCATTTCCAGACATGAGTGCAGACTGGGAGAAGAACTCTGACAGCAGCCCTGCAGAGAAGGACTTGAGGATTCCGATGGGCAAGAAGCTTGATGTGAGCCAGCAGTGCACACCTGCAGCCCAGAAGGCCAGTTGCATCCTGGACTGCATCAACAGAGGGGTGGGCAGCAGGTGGAGGGAGGGGATTGTGCCTCTCTGCTCTGCCCTTGTGAGGCCACATTTTTAGTGCTGCATCAAGTCAGGGGCCCCCAGCACTGGAAGGATATGCACAGAGGAGGCCAGAAAGATGATCAGAAGTCTTGGAGCACCTTTCATATGAAGAGAGCTGAGAATGTTAAGCCTGGAGAAGAGAAGGCTTCAGAGGGTGGTTATTGCAGCCTTTCAGTACTTAAAGGGGACTAATAACAAAGATGGAAGGTGACTTTATACACAGACAGATAGTGAGAGGACAAGGGGGAACGGTTAAAAGAGAGGAGATTTAGACTAGATATTAACAGGAAATTCTTCACTTAGAGGGTAGTGAGGCACTGGCACAGGCTGCCCACGGAAGCTGTGGATTTCCCACCCTTGGAAGTGTTCAAGGCCAGGTTGGATGGGGCTTTGAGCAACCTGATCTGGTGGGTGGCATACCTGCTAATGGCAGGGGAGTTGGAACCAGGTGATCTTTAAGATCCCTTCCAATTCAAGGCACTCTGTGATTCTATTATTACATGATTCTATGATCTGTTCTCATCTAATTATCAAATTTCAGCACAAATTGACTTAAAAACATACCTAGACCTTTAACTCTTCTGTGTTAGCGAATGTTCAGTGTCCAGCAAAATTTGTGTTTGGGATTCACTAGGCCTTAACTTGAGAGACTTTTTATTTCAGTACACTTCTGATGTTTCATTTAATTGCTAATATCTAGTTCAGGTGTTTGAATTAGGTGTTCAAGTTTTTGCTAATTTTGTAGCCAATGAAGGATGTCATCACTGTCAGTCCCCAGTATCTCCCATATCTCAAAGCATGTTTTCAGAAGGCTAAATCCATTAAGTAAGAATCCATGCTCTTTTTTCCCCATGGAAAGAAAAAAAAGTCAGCCAGATTTTCTCAGCTGTTGGCAGTTCTTCTTGGGTATATAACAACAGCACTATGCACTGCATTTTCACATTTGAAAATCTGTATCCCCTTCTCTTTCTCCCCCAGATAAGTAGAGCTTATAAGCTTGAAATGTTTTCCACTGTTTTCAGAGTAGCTGTAGAGTGATATGTATATTTACATCTTTAGACAGATGAACATACCAGCTCAGGTGAATAATATTGCTAGGCAGAATTTTAAAAGTAATTCAGAATCTGTTTTCCTGTTGAAAACCATTTTGTCAAGAAGTTTTTAATAAAATCTCATTCATTTTCTAATTACATTTTATTGCAATTTTGTTATTTTTCTTTAATTTTTAGAGCTTCTGCTGTCTTCACTGTTCTCACTGTGTTCTGCAGCTACCGTGCCACAGCACAGCCACCAGCTGCGTTGCACACTCACTACCCTAGCAGCTGAAAATGCATGTCAGCAGAGTAACTCATAGTTTTCAATAGATGAGTACCTTGTGCAGGACTTCAGTCCAAGTGACACATGCTGCCTATGTCCCACAGCCTGCTTTTGTAATTTCTTAAAATTGTACATAATGATTTTCTAACTTGGTGTATGCTACATCCAACTCCCAAGCACATTAAGCTAGACTTCACCTTGTAAAAAGAGAAGCTGACCTTAGAACTTGTAACTAGTAGTTTTTTAAATCTGAATTGTCTTGACCTAAGTACATTTGTTACAAACATAACATAGCCTGAACCAGCAATAGATATACAAAAAGATGTTAAAGGACCTGTTTTACAAAGCTGAAAACAGTTCTGAGTGGAATCATTAAGGTTTTGAAATTATTACTTTATTTTTTTTCCTTGTTTTTTCCTTGTTTTTTTTTTTTTTTTTTTTTTTTTTTTTTTTTTTTTTTTCCTTAAACATCAGGCATAGAGTTGAAAACAAATATTTCTTTTTTTTTTTTTTTTTTTGCCAAAGATATAAAAATTTGGAGAAAAATAGAAAATAGCAGTGGTGAACACAAGTTAAAAGGCAGGAAAACAAAAACAAAAACACCACAGAAATTTGATGAGGAAAACAAAAGTCCACAAAGAGAAGTCCATAGATAAAGTCTATGGAGAAACAAAGCAAGTCAACAGTGACCCATTACGAGTTGGTACAGTGACTATTGATATTGAGGAAGACATGACAATTCAATAACGATCTTTGTCACATATCTGATGTAAGTCCCGGCTTCTGCCATGCAATGCTAAATACTTTTCAGTTCCAGAGGTAATGAAAGATGATGTTAAGAAACATTTGAAAATCAAACTGTTTAATTGCCTGATTAAAGGAACTTACACCAGAGAATTCTAAAAAAAATGAACAAGAAGTTCTCTGAGGCACCAGCATTGACATCTTTCCCTAACACGTCTCATAACCATTCCAAGAGACTTAAGTAAAGCAGATACTGGGCCAGAATACAGAGGGGCCACAAGCCTGCTGTTTTGAATACCAGTGACACAAAAAATAATGGAAAATCAGCATAGGCCCTAAATAAAAGGATGGTGGTTCTGTTAACAGCAGTAAGCATGGGTTAGGGGAATAGGTGTGGGGAAATAACTAGTGCATTTGTGACATTTAAAAATGTTCTTTGATAAAACAAGCGTGTTGAGGCAATAAGCTTGAAAATCTGCTACATTTTGTTTTGTATTAACATTCTATTTGGTTGAAAGCCTAGTATCAAATCAACATTGCACTCAGATAAGAGATAAGGGACAGGTCTCAGAAAGGTAATTATAAATGCCTCTTTTTCTCAGGCTGCAGATGTTTGACCTGGCTTTATACTGTTTAGTGTTTCCCCAAGCAATGATCATTACTGTTCCTGACAAATGACTGCTCATTCTGCTGGAATGGAGGAATAGTAAATAGTGGAGTTTGTCACTTGGTATAGCCAGGATGGATGAAAACAATATACATTTCCATGACTGTTTGTTAAAGGTGGTCTCATAGTTGAAGGACTCTATAATGGAAAAAGAAAAAACAACACTGGACTGTGGTTGTTATGAGCAAAGAGAGTTGTGCTGTCTATGCCAGTAAGCCTGACACTGAGCCTGCTGTAAAACTGCCCAACATTGTCCCACAGACCAAGAGAAGCTGAGAAATTGAAAGGGTTCAGGAAGAGGCCCGGGAGTGGTGTGGGTGAGCTGCAGTGTAGGGTGGCATGCAGATTATGCTGGAGAACTATTTTCTGTATTAGCCAAGCACCTAACAGGACAGAGACAAAAATGGGAGCTGGACAAGTTGTGCTTAAGATAATGACAGTTCGTAAAGGTGACAGTCACAGAAACGATAGGGTTCATTATTTATATCTAGTGGGAGTTACTTCAGTGCATAATTCTTTCCCTTCCCTTCCCTTCCCTTCCCTTCCCTTCCCTTCCCTTCCCTTCCCTTCCCTTCCCTTCCCTTCCCTTCCCTTCCCTTCCCTTCCCTTCCCTTCCCTTCCCTTCCCTTCCCTTCCCTTCCCTTCCCTTCCCTTCCCTTCCCTTCCCTTCCCTTCCCTTCCCTTCCCTTCCCTTCCCTTCCCTTCCCTTCCCTTCCCTTCCCTTCCCTTCCCTTCCCTTCCCTTCCCTTCCCTTCCCTTCCCTTCCCTTCCCTTCCCTTCCCTTCCCTTCCCTTCCCTTCCCTTCCCTTCCCTTCCCTTCCCTTCCCTTCCCTTCCCTTCCCTTCCCTTCCCTTCCCTTCCCTTCCCTTCCCTTCCCTTCCCTTCCCTTCCCTTCCCTTCCCTTCCCTTCCCTTCCCTTCCCTTCCCTTCCCTTCCCTTCCCTTCCCTTCCCTTCCCCAGAATCAGGTACTTCTTAAGGGAATGGAATTTCATTGTCTTTTGTTATGATGAGTCCATTCTGACATTAAACCTTATTGATCTATTCATAGGGGCTAAAGTCAATATTTAGGTATATCAATAACAGGTCTCACTTTTCAAAATTATTCATTTGATTTAATTAACCTTAAATTCTGTTTGTTATACTATTTCCAATTGATTACTTGTAGATATATAACAAATAAAGATAAATTAGTGATTTTGACTACTGAAAAATTATTATCTGTGTCGTCATCATGGAGATAAAAAATTTCAAATGTTGTCATGTTTTTGTAGATAACAGTATTGTAATTTACCCACTTTTAGCAAAAGAAGATATTGGCATAGGATCTTTCTTTCCTCTGATGAGTTAGGCCCGTAAATCTAGAGCAGATGTTTTGATATACTAAGTGTTGCTTATTTTTCCAGTGGAAGCAATGGGATAATGTGGATTGCAAGGAAGTTGCTTTTACTGCTGTGTTAAAGTAACTTACATTATTGTTTTCATTTCAGACACAGGCTTTAAAAACCATCAGATCTCTGATGCTAAGACCTATTTCCATCACTTTGCTTGAAGCTTTCTGTCTGCCACAGTCAACATGGAGATTAAAGTTGCTCATCTCATGAAAAAGTTGAGAGGAACTTTGTTGTCCAGATAAAATGCCCCTAGATTTTTTCTGTAACTTTGCTTCTTCTGTTGAGCTTCTTTCTCAGGAATGTAGCTACAACACTGATTAAGATTAAGTTTATATGTTTTGGATATGTATGCTAAGTTAAGGAAGAGAGACTGCTTACATTTATAGCTCAAATATGTGATATGTGCCTGCAGGATACTGGTAGGTATCCTCAGATGTTGCTAAAATTAATAATCAGACAGTTCCAGGAGAAGGTACACTTATGGCAGTCCTGAAGAGACCCATGCCTGCAACAGTTCCCACTGAATTTAATAGGACCATACAAGTAATTAAGTGTTCATATGCGTGCCTTGTAGACATTACTGTAAATAGCAGAATAGCAGGCTTGGAGTTCACAGAGTAGGGTTCTCATTTAGTTAGTTTTTCTGATTTTTGTTGTTGTTGTTGTTGTTAAATGTCCCAGGGACCAGATTGGGATATGCAAACTGCTTCAACAATCCTGTTTGAATACAGCGTAGCAGTATTTTTTAATGTACAATTACAAAATATGTTTTATTTAAAGCTTAATGCACACAAAAGGGAAACTTTAAGTCATATTTTATACATTTTTACTAATGTTGTTGACTCAGATGAAAACACCAAGAGTGTTTTCTGTTTTTAACTTACTTTTTAACTTACTAAAACTTTTTTTTTTTTTTTTTTAAAATTTGCTGATCTTTATACTTACGGTTCGTTTCTATAAATCATTACAAAAACTGACTGGTAAAAAAAACAACACAGAAGTAATGAATTATAGAGAATGACAGGTATGTACAGATACTACACGTACAGATATTTTAAATGTAGATGTATATATTTATATTAAAGTAAGCTACAAGAGAAATTCTCTGCAAGTGTTATATACTGTAGTGGTAGGTACATGTAATGCCTTGACAATCTAATACACGACTTATTGAAAAACAAGTTCAGAGACATCTAGTGATTTTGTCAATCATTTTGTCCATCATTATGTTCTGGAAGTCTCCATGACATTCTTTGTGTTACCTGTAAATAAGGCAAAATTTAGCTAGACTGGTAAATTGTTGCTATTTGGGTTTTAGTATACAATTACAGATACAGCAAAATAGTTTGCAACTTATATGTGGACTCTACCTATTGTTAACTCTTAGATGTTAATGAAGATGCAACTTAGATGTTAACTGTACCTAGTGGTGCTTTACAGCCAGTGGAATGGAACATCCACAACAAAGCAAAAGCAGGACTTTCTTTCTTAATGTAGATTGTTTACATTGAAACTAACATCATGAAGAAACTGTGATTTTATTGTGAGTTATAGTCAGATATAAGAAGCTCATAGATGACTATGTCATCAGTGTAAAGCACTCAGGTTAGGAGGAGGCACCACAGGGTTTTCATTTCAGCCGAAGTGACCACTTTGATCTCAACAAACCTTTTGTTATTGCAAAGGAACTTAGCTAGAAAAAAAAATAAATTAATAATTCTGATTCAAAAGGGGTTAGAGCCAATTCCATTGTTCAGGGCATCGTGATTTGCCTTGGTCTTGGGATGTGGGTTTGAGACCAGGGGTAATTTTGAACCGTTTGAAAACAGTTCTCTGTTAAGGCTGGGCTCAGAAAAGTTTTACAGGTTGTGTAACCGGTAGAACTTGTCATCTGACATCTAGTGGTTTGAAACTGAAATAGGGCAGATTTAGATTAGGTATTAGGAAGGAATTCTTCACTGTGAGGATGGTGAGGCAGTGGAACTGGTTACCCTAGGAAGCTGTAGATCCCTGCAAGTGTTCAAGGCCACTTGATGGGGCTTTGAGCAAACTGGTCTAGTGGGAGGTGTCCCTGCCCAAGGCAGAGTGAGTGGGAGTAGATGATATTTAGGGTCCCTTCCATCCTAAGCTGTTCTATGATTCTGTGATTAACCAGCAATAACACAAATCTAGGTACAAACTGTGTAAAATATTATATATGTATAAATATATATATATATATACACACATATATATTTACATATAAATCCCAGACACAAGCACAGACTGGGAAAAGAGCTCACTGAGAGCAGCCCTGCAGAGAAGGACATGGGGGTTCTGGTGGATTGAAAAGCTCGACGTGAGCCAGCAGTGCATGCTTGCAGCCCAGAAGGCCAACTGCATCCTGGGCTGCATCAGTAGAGGGGTGGGCAGCAGGTGGAGGGAGGGGACTGTCCCCTTCTACTCTGCCCTTGTGAGGCCCCACCTGGAGTGCTGCATCCAGGTCTGGGGCTCCCAGCACTGGAAGGATGTGGGGGTGTCAGAGTGGGTCCAGAGGAGGGCCATGAAGCTGATCAGAGGGCTGGAGCACCTCTCATATGAAGACAGGCTGAGAGATCTGCTGTTGTTCAGACAGGCTCTGCCTTATCACACACAGCCTTTCAGTTCTTAAAAAGGACTTATAAAAAAGATGGAAAGCAACTTTTTGCTCAATCAGACAATGACAGGACAAGGGGAAATGGGTTTAAACTAAAAGAAGGGATATTTAATTTGGATGTTAGGAGGAAATTCTTCACTCAGAGGGTGGTGGCGCCCTGGAACTGCTTGCCAAGAGAAGCTGTGGATGCCCCATCTCTGGGGATGTTCAAGTCCAGCCTGGATGAAGTCATAGTGGGTGGCCTCCCTACCTATGCCAGGGAGTAGGAACTAGATGATTTTTAAGGTCCCTTCCTACCCAAACCATTCTATGATTTTATGATTCTATGATATACATAAAAAGTCAAAAAAATTTTCCTTACCAGAATCTTAACCATTTGAAGATGACCTAAAAGATGACCAGTAAAAAGTACTTCTTCATATACTCTGCTGAGAACCAAGAATATTCAACTGCAGAGCAACCTAACCTTAGTGTCATTTGGCATAATTTAGAAATGAGTATGATGAAAGGCTTCCTACAGTGTTGAAGGTAGGCTGAGTCATTTGGGGAAGAAACAGGGAGCCAGTGCTTTTTCTGAATTGGAGCTTTTCCACAGACCTATATTAAACTGGAGGATGTGTTAACTGAGGTTTTCCACAAATACTGCAAGTAGGTAAGACAGTTGTTTGCTAAAGGTAGTAAATATGGTGTTTAAGTCTGTGAGTGGGATGTGCAGCCTCTGATGGTGTTGTGTTTTATAAGAAAACTCAAACAAAATCAAATTTCCTCTTTCAGAGAATGAAGGAAAGTTTTGCACCCAGAGGAGGAATGGGCTCTAGCTCCAGGAGACTCTTCTACAGGCAAAATCACCCTCATACTTTTTAATAATAGGGTTGTCTGAAGCTTTTATAGAGAAGACATGAACAGTCATGTTAAAAAAAAAAAAAAAAGAGAGAGAGAGAGTGACGAAGAAAAAGAAAAAGAAAAAAAAAAAACAGAAAGCAAAATAAAGCACAAAACAAACAACCCCCCCCCCCCAAAAAAAAAAATTCCCAAAGAAATCAATACCTATAAGCAAATTAAATGAGTAGCAGCAGAAACAAGTGAGGAAAATTCAATAAAAAGTGAGAAAGAATAAGCCAATGATCTTCTCTATGAACTCCAATATTCAGGTTTTCTATAAACACCATCTAACTCATGCAAATATGTTGCGCCAAAAACATTTTAGACAGGGAATAAATAAATAAATACCATATGGAGACTGCATTGACCACCATGCAGACCCAACCTTTGAAACAAGCTATGGTTCTAAATATGGGAGAGAGGGAAAAAGAAAAAAAAAAAGAAAAAAAAAAGAAAAAAAAAAAGACCTTTTGTTTTCTTCATGGGAGGGAGAAAGCTCCAGGCAATCTCAGGGAGAGTTCACAGTTCCAGGACACTTTGTCATTGTGTTGGTTGTGCTGAGCTCCTGTTCTTTGTCATATTCCATTGCAGACTAGGACTTGACAGCAGCAGCAAAGGGTTTCTCTGAAATGGATTCCACTGGTTAGCATTGCAGCCACCCACCCACATCCAAAAAGTCCCAAAGTGTCAGCACTCATGGATAATTTTCTGAAAAACATGAACTCCTTGTCTGACTCAGGAACAATGACAAAAAATGTAGCTTTAGCAATGACTTAGTCAATGTAAGTGTGTATTTTTTTCCATTTTTTCTATTCCTTTTATTTCCTCCCCAGTCTAAAAACAAAAATATTCAAATGTTTTCTTTTCTGAAATGGAGTTGGAAATCTAGTCTTTCACATAGTTTTGTATACACGTGCCATCTCCTTTCAACATGAGAACTGGTTAACTAAATGTAGCTCACCACTCTCCATTGGCCTATGCTCTCAGAAACTTTGTGCATGGTAGAAATATTAATATATCTTCTCTCTTGTCATAATAGGATTTTGACTGATCTGCCTAACAGGTGGTGACACTGACACTGACTATTGCAACCACAAGAATTTCCAGTGACACAGACATTTATATTTTAATATCAGGGGGGTTTATGGAAGTGTAGCAGTCCATGCAAATTTACCCAGTTGCTGAATACATTTTGGATGTAATGTGAAATTTACCTCCATATGTAATGTGATAAATATAATGTGAAACTCTTGCCCAGCTTTGTGGTCAGAGATGGGGGAGAAACTATATTCCCTGTTTCTTGGTTGGAGGGAGAACTTACAGGCAATAAAAAAAAAAGAAAAAAAAAAAAAGAGCAAACCACCTCATGAGCCAATGTAAGTCCTAAATTAGATTGTTACATTCACCAGAGTGTGTAGGTTATATGTACACATACACAGATTCACATTAGAGGAAATTTATTCTGTGTTCTCCTGCTGAGTATGAATACAAGAGAGAGAAAACTCTCCTGTTGTGACTGATAAGTTTCTGTGGTCTAGAAACAGCTAAGTAATGACTTAAGACGTGAGTGGAGAAGAGCAAATGTTACTGTGAGAGAGAACTGAGGACGGAGTGTCTGGGGACCTTCAGACAAGCCAATGATTTCAAGGGATATAACTTCACAGCATGTATTAAAATTAAACCAATAGAAGGGGTTGACTGATGGAGGGGGAAGCTTCAATGCTCATAAAATACAATGAGCTAATTTAAAGTGCCACAGAATATGGGACAGGATTTATTCCAAACCAAACAATGTTTTGTCTCCTTGTTTCGCAGTTATTAACTTTTAGTATTACTAACTTTTGTTAACTCTTAGGGTGAGCAACACATTAATTTTTCCCCTCAGTTGTGGTTATTTAAATTGGTCCTGGAGGATAAAGTTGCTGGGATCTATTGTCATATTCTAATGGCCCATTGAATACTTAATAAAAATGTGTTTAGACAAAGTTAAGCAACTTTCACTTAAGTGACAGTTCCAATGGAGTAGACTAGAATCTTGAAGTTCTCATTAGTTTTCTCTTGAACAAAGTTTGAACTTTCTGAGTTCAATGGATGCCTTTTCACTGTTAATTCAAGTTAATCTGAAATGTACTGTAGAATAGGTAGTATTTTATAGAACTTTGGTCAGGTGTTTGATAAACCTGTGTGTTGATCAACTTTGCAGAAAATGTCTTGGGGGTCCTAGTGGGCAAAGAACTGAATATGGGCAAGCACTGTGCCCTCACTGCAAAGAAGGTGAATGGTACCCTGGGCTGCATTAAGCATAAGTATTGCATTCCCCTTTGCTTAGCACTGGTGGTGACACACTTGGAGTGCTTTGCTTAGTTCTGGGCTCCCCAGTACAAGCGAGAGATGCAACTACTCGAGAGAGTCCAGTAAAGGCCAGTAAAGGGCCTCAAAATGGAGAACAGAATGGAAGAAACATCCCTTGCATGAGGAAATATTGAGAGAGCTGAGACTGTTCAGCCTAGAGAAGAGGAGGCTCAAGGAGGATCTCATTAATGTGTACAAGTACCTGAAGTGCAAAGAAGATAGAGTCAGGCTCCTTTTATTGGTGTCCAGTGACAGGACAAGAGGCAACGGGCACAAACTGAAAGATCAGGATCAGGAAACACTTCTGCACAGTGCCGGTGATTGAGAACTAAACAGGTTTCCCAGAGAGGTTGTAGAGTCTCCCTTCCTGGAGATATTCAGAAGCCATCTGGACATGGTCCTGGGCAGCTTGCTCTGTGTGGCCCTGGCTTGAGCAGGGTTGTTGGATCAGACAGCCTCCAAAAGCCCCATCTGACCTCAGCTGAGGTTCTGTGGTTCTCTTACACATGCGAGATTTCTGGACTTTTATTTCTTGCATCATCAGAGAATCCAGTTCAGCTGCCACTGATCACTTGATCTCATGGTGCTCCTGTTACATTCTATATGCTTTAATTCCTATCTAGTTTGTAAATGGTTAATAAACTTTTTCTAGAGTTGAAAAAAAGCTACAAGCCTTGTAGTAACAAGTGATATGAAGGTTATGCCAGGAGGTGTAATGCATAGTTTTTAATAATGGTTAGCAGCCTATTGACTGACTCAATTTTAAAACAATTGATCATTTATTTCAACACCTATTAATCATTTATTGTTATTAATCATTTAGTAAGTTTCCATTCACTGGTTTTACAGAGAAACTTGATATAAAAGTGTGCCTCAAATGAAAATAAAGAAACCGAAGTTAAAGCAGATCATTGGAATCTGACTTATATAAGAAAACATTGAGTTTTAATGATTATTTTTTGTGCATTAGTCTTTCTATATTGTATCTGTTAGTTTGATTAGTTTTGACTCACACGGATTATTTATTTCATGTACAATCGTATTTCAGTCTGCCAATTTATAAAGCTTAGTTTGTCACCAGAAATGTTTCAAAAACCCAAGTTAAAAAAAAAAGCATTGAATTTTCTCCAGGGACAAACAAAAAAAACCAACCACAAGTGAAATTCTGGTTTTGATCCTTTTCTTTTAGATGTTAATTCAAATATCTCTCGAGTGTTAACAAAAAAATAAAAATAAAAATAAAAATTAAGGGACATATTTGATTAATATTCTCAGAGGTATTAATAAGCATACCACGAGTAGAAGATGAAGCTGGGTCTGAATTAAGGGGAAACTGCTGCACAGTCCTTTTTCACAGTCTTTTTTTTTTTTTTTTTAATTTCATAAAAACATTTGTTAAGAAGGACATCTAGTGGGTCATATGGTTCAGCAGCCACAGCATGTTTTTTACCCTAGTAAGGATAAGGCCTGGATGAATATTTGGAGAAGTGTCTGCCTTTCTTGCCTCTGTAAGGGATTGCCCTCCTGTGCTGGGAGTCTGGCTCCCTGAGACCATCAGCCTGTGTCCTGGCTACTCTGCTTTCCCATGGGATGCAGGAATGGGAAAAAGGTCTGTTCTGTCCTGAATGCCTCCAGCTGACTCCTCTCTAGGACTTGTTTTTCAGGCTGTGCAAAAGGAACAGGCTGTGTTTGCTCCATAGCAGACTCCCTGCCATGCTGGACTGGCTTTCTCCTGAAGGGATGAGGTACATACACTGTGGGCTGGCAGCACCAAGTGTGGGGGGAAGGTGTGCGCGGAGAGTCCTCTCCAGTGATGACCCACCACCCAGGGCCTGAATGCTCAATGTCATGTTTTCTTTCTTCCTCTGTCCACAGGATGCTAGGATCCTTGCTGGATTTTGTAGGTATGTGGGATACCCCTCTCTTACCTCTTAGCACTCAGCAGATGAAGTGGGTATATGCAGTCCTCAGTCTGTGAGCCATCCTGCCATTTCAGGCTCAGACAAATGGCACTTCCTCATGTTTTCCTTGATGCTGAATGCTACAATAGGTATGTGTCTTGTTCAACAGTCGTGTAGTTTTCACAAATCCTTCCTTGTTTCAGAACTTCCAGTTGTATTCTGTGTAAATATCAAGTCAAACTTCATCCTGCTTTTCACATCATCCTCAAGATTTTACAAATGGATTGCTGAAATAGTTGGTATTAAACCTCCTTCCAATCCAAGGAAAATCTGAGGGTTGTGCTGAGTCAGCCATTTTTATTTTTATTTTTCCAACAACAGCAAAAGAAAACAGCAGAAACCCCACCAGAACGAACACCACTTTAGTCACAAGAAAGAGATTCTGGCCTCAGAAACTTATCTGGAGTCTTTTCTTTGGCTATAGTCTAAACTTTGTGGTGTCATGCCCTAACTTAAGGGAGAATATGGCCCGCAAGCTCAGAGACAGAAGTAATTAAATAACCTGATGGAAAATGGTGGCAAACAAAGCTGGCTTCCTGAAAAAATGAATGACACTTCAACAGATAAACAAAACACCACTGCTTCCCTTCTTTTACCAGAATTATAGTTCCGTCTGCTTTGACCTTAGCAGCAGTTCACATAGAACTCCCTGTCAGCTGCCACATCCCATCCCATTCACTCCTGCATTGTGTCATTGCTCTTACGGAGAGAACAGGCAACTAGGAGAATTTCCTTTGCTGTTACCTGATACACCATTATTCACCTCTTATCATTTTAGCAAAGCAGTTATGCTGCTGTCAGAGGTAATGGAGACTGTCCCACTAAGAAAATTGGCTGTAATTTATTTATCAATTGTTTCTGCATACCACAAAAGAGACCATCTACTTTATGGCTGGGTCTAAGGTATCTGAGAGCCCTTGAAGTTCATGGTTTTCCGGTATTCTAAGTTCTGCTTATGGCTTTTCCTGTATATGACACACAACACCACCCCTGTGGTCTTGAAGGCTGATTTCTTCTTTGCTTTCTTTAGTCACAAATCATTCTGAGGCATCCCTTAAGTGCATTTGTATTGTTAAGTGCACCGGCCTGATTTGGTGTTAATTCAATTTGAGTGCCCTTAATATCTTGCGGGGGTGAGGCAATGCATGCGAGCTGTACCTTGTAAAAACAGGTTCCAGGTCTGCCTGAGAGCAAAGCACCTTTCCCACAGCAATTTACCAAAGTTGCTGATAAAATTTTCATAAGGAAACCTTTTTAGTCTGACCCTATTGTGTTATCCTACCATTAAGAGTCAGGGAGCTGAGACTGTCTTCTGGTGACAGTTTATCACATTCTCCATTATTTTAGAGTATAGACAGCCTATGATGGGTCACAGCCTACCTCCCCTCCTCTTATGGTGTGGAAACAGCTTTCAGAGCTGGAGATCGGAGGCCCAAGCATGCCAGCTTCAGTGTGTGTGCGTCAATATAACTGAAGTGAACTCCAGATAAACCAGTCACCTCTAACCTTCAAATGATGGGAGATGGGACATTTTAGTACATCGGAGCCAAGCAAAGAGAGGAAAAAAGCAGAATTAAACCACAAGGATAGCTAGCCCTATTGAACATGTGAAGAAAGCAGAATCTCACATTGTGACTAAAGAAAAGGTATTTGACTAATAATCAAATTATGAAATTCTGAATTGTTGTCTTGCATTTTGAAGCAAAACCAAGAACAATTTCCCTAATGAAAGAAAGCAGGAAAGGAAGAGAGAGGAAGTGGTAGAGGGGCTGGCAGGATACAGACAGCAGAGAGACTGGAAGGAAGGAAGGAGGGGGAACGAAGGAAGAAAGATGGAAGAAAGGAAGGGGAGAGAGGAAAGAGGTAAGGAAGGGAGGAAGGGAAGAATGGAGGGAGGGAGGGAGGGAGGGAGGGAGGGAGGAAGGAAGGAAGGAAGGAAGGAAGGAAGGAAGGAAGAAGGAAGGAAGGAAGGAAGGAAGGAAGGAAGGAAGGAAGGAAAGGAAGGAAGGAAGGAAGGAAGGAAGGAAGAGAAAGAAGGCAGGGAGGGAGGAGGGAGGGAGGGAGGAAGGAGGGAAGGAAGGAAGGAAGGAAGGAAGGAAGGAAGGAAGGAAGGAAGGGAAGGAAGGAAGGAAAGAAGGCAGGGAGGGAGGGAGGGAGGGAGGGAGGAAGGAGGAAGGAAGGAAGGAAGGAAGGAAGGAAGGAAGGAAGGAAGAGGAAGGAAGGAAGGAAGGTAAAAGAAAGAAAGGAGAGAAAAAGAGAAAGAAAAGATGGAAATGACCTCAGGGTTTTACTACTGAATTTAACAGAGGCTGTATTGGATGTTTGGGAACTTAGCCACTCGTGGCACAGTTGTTCAGCCACAGGTACCTTAATACTGAGGCTGGATGGTTTGATTATAAAGAGCATCTCCTGTAACATAGCACACAATGGTAAATTTGTTTCACTCTAAATTGCCTTTGGGAGACTTGCCCTCCCTACTAGCACGACTTACTGTCAGTTGCTGGTGGGCGAAAGCTTGATCCTGCGTCCCATGGAAGTCAATGGGAGCCGCTGCCTTTGACATCAATGAGTGCCGGCTCAGACCCCAGGTGAAAAAACAATAGCCTTTGCTCTCTACTCAGGCCAAAGTGATGAATAAATCAGACCCTTGTGTGTATGGAGTCAGGGCTGGTTGTGAGTGTCTCTTGCAGAGGGAATTTTACAGTCCAAGTATGTGTGACCAAGGCAATCTGATTAATTATTGGATAAAGCTTGAGGCAAGCACACAGTTACAGATACCAGCCAGAAAGCTGAGTTACAGAGGAATTTATAATACCTTTGACTATCAGCCGCTTGATCTTCAGGGATATTCAAGGAAGATGGAGATAAGGCAATTCTTTCTGTGTGTTTTCAATAGGGGAGGAAAGAGGAGGGCAGCAAAATGCTTATATCTGTTTCTCTCTCTAGCACTCAGTATTATGCTCTAAAAATTGTGCTCTACTCCCAATTATTTTTGAAGGAAGCATGTAACTTTCCAGAAGAAAAACTGCATGCATTCAATATTTCTGTCCACTTCCTCCAACAAATCCTGAAGGTTGAACTGTGGTGATCTGCTAGGAGTTCACAACTGCCCTGTTGCACTTAAACAAGGCAGAAGCTGTAAAGGGCAGGATAAACAACACTGGTAGGCCCTGGGTCGGTGGGCCAGCGGTGCTATATCTCCATGCACCACTGAGGTCTCCAGCAAGGCTCACGCTGCAAGATCTGTGAAAAATTTCTGGACCACCTGAGGAAAGTGCTTGCTACTTTGACTTGACCCCAGATGTTTTTTTCCCAGTCTAGCCCTGTTTTGGCCCTCTGAAACTAACCAGTTTCCTCAGTTTTTCTCCTGAGTTCTGCCTACTGCCTGCCACAAATTTTTAAGGGTGGAGGGATAATATCTGACATAGTTTTGCTATTCAAAAAGCTGAGAAAATATTTTTGTTTCTATTTTTTAAATAATACTGAGATGGGCAAACAGCATTAGTGATTTCAGAATGAGTTGCTCACCAGGATGTTCTAGATGAGCTCCTTCCAGCTATGTCTTTTAAACTCCAGCAAGCTGAAATGGTGAGGAAGAGAACGGTCATGAATATAAAGGGGCTGTATAATTTGCCATTGCACAATAGGGCCAACTGGCACAGCAGGCAGCCCTTCAAGATGAAAAAGTAGATCCACCACAGAGTCTGCAGTATTTGGCCCAAACAGTATGAGTGAATGGTGGTGTTAGGAGACCCTTTCTGATGGATCAGCTGTGGAAGAACCACTCTCTTGCTTTTTTCACCATTTTTGGAATTCAGAAGGTAGTACTTACGTGTAATATTTAATTATTATTATTATTATTATTATTATTATTATTATTATTATTATTTATTGTAAGAGTTAGGCTGTGAAGGTTATTAGCAGTGAATTCTGGGGGAGGAAAGAATAAGTTGGTAGGATTTGTGCTCTTCTTCAAACAATAGAAGGGAAAAGCTGTGTGAGAAATGGGACACAGCACTGTGCTCTGGAGTCTTCCAGCATTGTTTTTTTTCCATCTAAGTAAAAGCCTCTGTGTATGGTGCTTCTTGAGAGAGAGAAACTGGCTCAATCAGGGATATAGTCTTTGACTCTACTAATCCAGTGAGAAATGGAAATGCTCTTCTCTCTCCCTTCCTGTTCATTAGTTTATGTACATCAGCTCTCATCATGTTTACCTGCGAAGTGGTTTCAGTTATGACTGCTATCTTTGTAGCTTTTACTATAAACCTTCAAGCCCTGTTGTATAACTCAGATGGAAGCTAAATAAGCATTCAAATGAAACAAAAGACCTCAGGAGATCTTGCTGCCAGGACATAAGTTGTGCAAGTCAGGAGAAAAATAGCCAAAGTAAGAAGCTATGGGCCATGCCTCATGCTAACAGAGACACAGGTGTTTCCCTTGACTATTTCAAAATGAAGGCCTGAGCCAAGCCCTCTCCACATAG